>NC_090648.1:47732718-47740218 GCF_040937935.1 Hyperolius riggenbachi
ACGTAATAGCTGGTGGCAGAGCGGCAGCATAATGTAATTCTGTGTACCCTGGCAGTGGGAAACACAGACCGACAGCAGCAGCAGCAGGAGGAATGGAGGAGTAATGTGAGCAGCTATTGTTTGACGTAATAGCTGGTGGCAGAGTGGCAGCAGAAGGTAATTCTGTGTACCCTGGCAGTGGGAAACACAGACAGACAGCAGCAGCAGCAGGAGGAATGGAGGAGTAGTGTGAGTGTGGCAGCAGGCAGGCAGCGTGACATAATAGCCCTGGTACCTAGCGGTGATACCAGGGCTGTAAATAAACACAACAGGAAGTCCCAGACAGCGGTCGTGCAGCCCACATCGTGTCCAATACACAACTGGGACAACACAGTTTTCAACCCGGGCACCTCAGAAAAATCAAACCTTTTTTCTTTTTTTATGGTTTTTTGGTTTTGTTTGTAAAACAAATTACACAGATATATAGCTATTGTTTGACGTAATAGCTGGTGGCAGAGTGGCAGCAGAATGTAATTCTGTGTACCCTGGCAGTGGGAAACACAGACCGACAGCAGCAGCAGCAGGAGGAATGGAGGAGTAATGTGAGCAGCTATTGTTTGACGTAATAGCTGGTGGCAGAGTGGCAGCAGAAGGTAATTCTGTGTACCCTGGCAGTGGGAAGCACAGACAGACAGCAGCATCAGCAGGAGGAATTGAGGAGTAGTGTGAGTGTGGCAGCAGGTAGGCAGCGTGACATAATAGCCCTGGTACCTAGCGGTGATACCAGGGCTGTAAATAAACACAACAGGAGGTCCCAGACAGCGGTCGTGCAGCCCACATCGTGTCCAATACACAACTGGGACAACACAGTTTTCAACCCGGGCACCTCAGAAAAATTAAACCTTTTTTTTTTATGGTTTTTTGGTTTTGGTTTTACAACCAATTACACAGATATAGCTATTTTTTGACGTAATAGCTGGTGGCAGAGTGGCAGCAGAAGGTAATTCTGTGTACCCTGGCAGTGGGAAACACAGACAGACAGCAGCAGCAGCAGGAGGAATGGAGAAGTAGTGTGAGTGTGGCAGCAGGCAGGCAGCGTGACATAATAGCCCTGGTACCTAGCGGTGATACCAGGGCTGTAAATAAACACAGCAGGAGGTCCCAGACAGCGGTCGTGCAGCCCACATCGTGTCCAATACACAACTGGGACAACACAGTTTTCAACCCGGGCACCTCAGAAAAATGAAACCTTTTTTTTATGGTTTTTTGGTTTTGTTTGTAAAACAAATTACACAGATATATAGCTATTGTTTGACGTAATAGCTGGTGGCAGAGTGGCAGCAGAAGGTAAATCTGTGTACCCTGGCAGTGGGAAACACAGACAGACAGCAGCAGCAGCAGGAGGAATGGAGGAGTAGTGTGAGTGTGGCAGCAGGCAGGCAGCGTGACATAATAGCCCTGGTACCTAGCGGTGATACCAGGGCTGTAAATAAACACAGCAGGCAGGAGGTCCCAGACAGCGGTCGTGCAGCCCACATTGTGTCCAATACACAACTGGGACAACACAGTTTTCAACCCGGGCACCTCAGAAAAATTAAACCTTTTTTTTTATGGTTTTTTGGTTTTGTTTGTAAAACAAATTACACAGATATATAGCTATTGTTTGACGTAATAGCTGGTGGCAGAGTGGCAGCAGAAGGTAAATCTGTGTACCCTGGCAGTGGGAAACACAGACAGACAGCAGCAGCAGCAGCAGGAGGAATGGAGGAGGAATTATGTGAGCAGCTATTGTTTGACGTAATAGCTGGTGGCAGAGTGGCAGCAGAAGGTAATTCTGTGTACCCTGGCAGTGGGAAACACAGACCGACAGCAGCAGCAGCAAGAGGAATGGAGGAGTAGTGTGAGTGTGGCAGCAGGCAGGCAGCGTGACATAATAGCCCTGGTACCTAGCGGTGATACCAGGGCTGTAAATAAACACAACAGGAGGTCCCAGACAGCGGTCGTGCAGCCCACATCGTGTCCAATACACAACTGGGACAACACAGTTTTCAACCCGGGCACCTCAGAAAAATTAAACCTTTTTTTTTTTTTTATGGTTTTTTGGTTTTGGTTTTACAACCAATTACACAGATATAGCTATTTTTTGACGTAATAGCTGGTGGCAGAGTGGCAGCAGAAGGTAAATCTGTGTACCCTGACAGTGGGAAACACAGACAGACAGCAGAAGGGCAGTACACAGCAGCCCACTGTAGGTGTAAAATGTGTGGCTGCAGGCGAAGTAATAGTCAAAGTGAACCAGGCTGGCTTAGTGAGCAGGAGCCAGGAGGTGGTAAAGGGTGGTAAGGCACATTAACGATGGTTCTAAGTTCCGGCAGCCAGTTCATGTCCCCCTCTCGCCGACAACAGGGGCCAGGAACTCGCCTTCCACCCACGCCTGGTTCATCTTGAGAAACGTCAGTCTGTCCACAGACTTGTGAGACAGACGTGAGCGTTTCTCGGTGACCACGCCACCAGCTGCACTGAAGCAGCGCTCGGACAGCACGCTGGAAGGGGGGCAGGACAGCACTTCCAGGGCGTACTGCGCCAGCTCGCTCCAGATCTCCAGGCGCTTGACCCAATACTCCATGGGATCAACAGGGGCATCGCTGTCAAGCCCGCTGTAGGACCCCATGTAGTCAGCCACCATGCGAGTCAGGCGCTGGCTGTAACCGGAGGAGGATGCTGCTGCATGCACCTCCTCTCTAGTCACTGCTGCCGGAGCCTCTACAGTCCTGTAGAGCTTGTGGCTGAGAGACAGCAGGTCTGTGGAGCGCTTGCTGCTGGATGCAGGCACCTGCTGCTGCCTCTGTGCTGGCTGGACAGTGGGGGTGGAAGGCTGGGGGAAGGCTTCCTCCAAGCGCTCAACAAGGGCCTGCTGCAAGCTCCTTATTTGTTGCGCTGGGTCTCCTCCTGCAGGCGGCAGGAACTGGCTCAACTTCCCCTTGAGGCGTGGGTCCAACATCATGCTGATCCAGATGTCCTCCCTCTGCTTCATCTGGATCACCCTGGGGTTCCTGCGCAGGCACGTCAGCATGTGCGCTGCCATTGGGAAGAGGCGGGCCACGTGTGCTGGCACATCGATGGCAGTGCTGTCCTCATCCTCCTCCTCTGCCTCCTCAGCCTCATCTTCTCTCCACCCCCGCACCAACTCAGCTGCGCTGTGCTGATCCCCCTCATCAGCAGCAAGGTCAGGGACCTCCACCAAGTCCTCCTCCTCCTCCCCCTCAGAGGTGGACTGTGCAGCTGCTTGCCGCTCCTGCTGGTCCAAGGCTGCCGCTCCCTGTTCCAGCAAAGCATCGAGGGCCCTGTTCAGCAGACAAACCAGGGGCACCCACTCGCAGACCATAGCATGGTCCCTGCTCACCATGTTAGTGGCCTGCAGAAAGGGAGCCAGCACTAAGCACACCTGCTGCATGTGCCTCCAGTCATCATCGGGGACGATGGACGGGATGTTGCTGGTCTTGTCCCTTCTCTGAGCGGCGGAAACAGTGGCCAGGGCAAGGTACTGGTTGACAGCGTGCTTCTGTTCAACCAGACGCTCCAACATCGCCAGGGTGGAGTTCCAGCGAGTCAGAACGTCAAGGATCAGCCGATGGCGTGGCAGCTCCAGCTCCTTTTGCACGTCTTCCAGGCTCGCACAGGCTGCAGCCGAGCGCCGGAAGTGACGCACAACGTTCCTTGCCGTTTCCAGCAGTTCGCCCATCCCCTGGTAGGTGCGCAAGAACTTCTGCACCACCAGGTTCAGCACGTGGGCAAGACAGGGGATGTGGGTCAGGTTTCCCCTGTCTATTGCGGCAACCAGATTGGCCCCATTGTCGGCCACCACCTCTCCGACTCTGAGGCCTCTGGGGGTCAGCCAAATCCTCTCCTGCTCCTGGAGTTTGGCCAACACATGGGTTGCCGTCAGCTTGGTCTTCCCAAGGCTGACCAACTGCAGCAGCGCTTGGCAGTGGCGGGCCTTCACGCTGCTGCTGAGGCGGGGGGTTTGGCCAGGTGTGCCGGAGGATGGCAGAGGATCGGAGGAACCTGCTGCAGTTCCCCTGACCCTGCGGGGTGGCACCACCCACTGTGTTGCTGCTGCTGCTGTGCCCGCTGCTGCTCTCGCATCCTCACCCCCTTCCACCAAGCTGATCCAGTGGACAGTTAAGGACAGGTAGCGGCCTGTCCCGAAGCGGCTGCTCCAGGAGTCCATGGTGACGTGGACCCTTTCACCAACCGCGTGCTCCAGCCCTCGCTCCACATTGGCCATCACAAAGCGGTGCAGTGCAGGAATGGCCTTGCGGGCGAAGAAGTGTCTGCTGGGGAGCTGCCAGTCTGGGGCTGCGCAAGCAAGCAGCGCACGCATGTCGCTCCCCTCCTGCATGAGCGTGTACGGCAGGAGTTGGGAGCACATGGCCCGTGCCAGCAAGCCGTTCAGCTGCCGCACGCGACGGCTGCTGGGAGGCAGAGCCCTAACCACCCCCTGGAAGGACTCGCTCAAAAGGCTCTGGTGTGGCCTTTTGCTGGCACGGGAATCAGCAGACACAGCAGAGGAGGCCACTGAGGACTGGCTGCCAGAACAGGCCTCAGTGTCGGCGGCAGGAGTTGCAGAGGGGGGAGGAGCAGTGCGTTTCCGCACTCCTGCTGGTGCTGCTGGAGGAGCAGGAGGGCGGGTGGCTGCTGTTGCTGCTGCTGCTGCTGAAGGCTGTGCAGTGATGGGTGTGGTGCCACTGCCAGCACCAGATCCCTTCAGCCTCTGGAACTCCTCATGCTGGTGGAAATGTTTAGCAGCAAGGTGGTTGATGAGCCCCTACGGCATGGAACCGCTGCTGCCTGTCTCCCTGTGGTGGTTGGGGGGGGGGGGGGGGCTTGGGTGCGGCTGGTGGTGGTACTGGCAGATGCTGCTGCTGCTGCTGCTGAGCCTGAGACACCAGCAGGCTGTGGGACCTGCCTACTGCTGCCAATGCTTGCAATGATGCGCCTCCTTGCAAGGCCCACAAGCGCATCCTCCTCCTCCTCCTCAGAGCTGCTGATGATGACATCCCCTGGAGCTGGTGGCACCCAGTCTCTGTCTGTCACCGTGTCATCATCATCCTCCCCCTCCTGAAACATGTCCTGCTGGGATGATGACCCCTCAAACTCCTCTCCTGATGCATGGATGGGCTGTTTGACTGTCGCCACAGTCTTGCTGTCCAATCTCTCATCCCCCAAAGTGCCCATCAGCATCTCCTCCTCCAAATCGCCAACAACAGCAGACAATTGACTCATCATGCCTGGGGTCAAAAGAGTGCTGAGTGACAGGTCGGCGAGTGACGGTGAACTGGCCTCCTCCCCAGGCCCTGCTGGGCGGCTGCTGCGAACAGGGGTGGTGGTGGTGGTGGTGAGGGTGGAGGCCTCGGATGCAGAGCTGATGGCGGGCTGGTCATCCTCCATCATCAGTTGCACCACAGTGTCTGCATCCTTTTCCTCAATGGGACGTTTCCGACCCGGCTGGAGGAAAATCGGAGCAGGTGCTACACGCTGCTGCTGCTGTGTCTCTGCAGCGTGAGTTGCAGATGCTCCTGCTGGGCGGCGCCCAAGGCGTCCACGGCCAGTGGCTATAGGAGGAATGTTAGCCACTGACGCTGCTGCTGCGGAACTGTGCATGGTGGCGCGGCCGCGGCTTGCCACAATGCTGCTCCCTCTCCTCCTGATTCCCTTGCTGCCCTTCCCCTTGCCCAAACCGCGCTGGCTGCCACTTCCAGACATCTTAGATGTTTTGGGCGTAAACACAAACGTTTTTTAAAAGTGCGGGTGAAAAGTGGGGTACTTTAATAGAGTGGGTTGTTGGGTGAGGTGACACTAATCACTAAGTGATTAGATCGCTAAGTGATTAGTACAGTACAAATACAAAATACAAAAATCGGTAATCAGTAAGTGTAAACAGTGAACAGTGAGTGTGTCCCCTAGTACACTAACAAGAAAATACACTAATCAGTAGTAATCACAAGGAAATAGAGTGTGTGTACACTACAGACAGTGAGTGCACGCACGCGCAAACACGCGCAGGAGCTAGCCTATGAACAGAGACTGAGTGAGTGTCCCTAGTACAGTAAGTAAGTAGTAACAGTCAGGAAGTACAACTAGCAGTTACAATAATCAGTAGTAATCACAAGGAAATAGAGTGTGTGTACACTACAGACAGTGAGTGCACGCACGCGCAAACACGCGCAGGAGCTAGCCTATGAACAGAGACTGAGTGAGTGTCCCTAGTACAGTAAGTAAGTAGTAACAGTCAGGAAGTACAACTAGAAGTTACAATAATCAGTAGTAATCACAAGGAAATAGAGTGTGAGTACACTACAGACAGTGAGTGCACGCACGCGCAAACACGCGCAGGAGCTAGCCTATGAACAGAGACTGAGTGAGTGTCCCTAGTACAGTAAGTAAGTAGTAACAGTCAGGAAGTACAACTAGCAGTTACAATAATCAGTAGTAATCACAAGGAAATAGAGTGTGTGTACACTACAGACAGTGAGTGCACGCACGCGCAAACACGCGCAGGAGCTAGCCTATGAACAGTGACTGAGTGAGTGTCTAGTACAGTAAGTAAGTAGTAACAGTCAGGAAGTACAACTAGAAGTTACAATAATCAGTAGTAATCACAAGGAAATAGAGTGTGTGTACACTACAGACAGTGAGTGCACGCACGCGCAAACATGCGCAGGAGCTAGCCTATGAACAGTGACTGAGTGAGTGTCTAGTACAGTAAGTAAGTAGTAACAGTCAGGAAGTACAACTAGAAGTTACAATAATCAGTAGTAATCACAAGGAAATAGAGTGTGTGTACACTACAGACAGTGAGTGCACGCACGCGCACACACGCGCAGGAGCTAGCCTATGAACAGTGACTGAGTGAGTGTCCCTACTACAGTAAGTAAGTAGTAACAGTCAGGAAGTACAACTAGCAGTTACAATAATCAGTAGTAATCACAAGGAAATAGAGTGTGTGTACAATACAGACAGTGAGTGCACGCACGCGCAAACACGCGCAGGAGCTAGCCTATGAACAGAGACTGAGTGAGTGTCCCTAGTACAGTAAGTAAGTAGTAACAGTCAGGAAGTACAACTAGCAGTTACAATAATCAGTAGTAATCACAAGGAAATAGAGTGTGTGTACACTACAGACAGTGAGTGCACGCACGCGCAAACACGCGCAGGAGCTAGCCTATGAACAGAGACTGAGTGAGTGTCCCTAGTACAGTAAGTAAGTAGTAACAGTCAGGAAGTACAACTAGAAGTTACAATAATCAGTAGTAATCACAAGGAAATAGAGTGTGAGTACACTACAGACAGTGAGTGCACGCACGCGCAAACACGCGCAGGAGCTAGCCTATGAACAGAGACTGAGTGAGTGTCCCTAGTACAGTAAGTAAGTAGTAACAGTCAGGAAGTACAACTAGCAGTTACAATAATCAGTAGTAATCACAAGGAAATAGAGTGTGTGTACACTGCAGACAGTGA